>NW_025950449.1:0-14542 GCF_021028975.2 Sphaerodactylus townsendi
TCCTAGGGCTGCTGATTGGTGGAAGCTGCTGAAGGGTGGGGCTTCTCACATTTGTAAATCTTTTCAGTTAGTGCTGAAGGGGTGGGGCTTCTCACATTTTTAAATCTTTTCAGTTAGTCTCTGGAACCAGCAGAGAAGAGGAGCAGTGGAGGACAGCAGTGGGCCAGAAAGGGCTGAGGAGCTTGACAGAGGGCTTTTCTCAAAGCCACATCTTTTAAACAGTGTATTTTAAACAGGGGGTTTCTCTTTTTTTCTCCTTGTCCTAGGGCTGCTGATTGGTGGAAGCTGCTGAAGGGTGGGGCTTCTCACATTTGTAAATCTTTTCAGTTAGTGCTGAAGGGGCTTCTCACATTTTTAAATCTTTTCAGTTAGTCTCTGGAACCAGCGGCGCGCGCCTAACGGCGCGCGCAGGTGTTTTACTAAATAAAAACATATTTTAAGGGATAGTAGAAGGTATAGAAACCTTAAGAGGGAGGCACTAATTAAAATTAGTATTTGAATATCTAAACAAAATTAGATATGAAGACAGGAAGCCAGCAGGGGGATGGGGGCTTTCCAGTGTTTTGCACTGAGTGTCACATGTATGACTATCTGCCACTAGGGCAGAAGTCGTGGGTGTGCCCTCGCTGCAATGAGTTCCTGGCAGTCAAGGAACATGTGCGTTCTCTTGAAGCCAAGGTGGCAGACCTGGAGAAGCTGAGAGAGGCAGAGAGGGCAACAAACGAGGCTTTCGGGGACCTAGCAGCCGGGTCCCACTCCCAAGGTGACATCTCTTCAGATGTCATGGAGAATGAGAGTCTGGGTGACGGAGGGTGCCAGTCTGAGGTGGTGGAAGATGCTCCCTTAGATGGGACCCCTTCCTTAGCTGGTGGTCAGATATCCTCTCGCACTGAGGATACCCCTCGGGGAGGTGGGGGGCTCCTTGTAGTGGGTGATTCGATCATTAGGAATATAGAGAGTTGGGTTTGTGACAGGCGTGATGACCGCATGGTGACTTGCCTGCCTGGTGCGAAGGTTGCGGATGTCACGCTTCGTCTAGATAGGCTGTTAGACAGTGCTGGGGTGGAGTCAGCAGTTGTGGTCCACATTGGTACCAATGACATTGGGAAATGTAGCCGGGAGGTTCTGGAAGCTAAATTTAGGCTGCTAGGAAAAAGGTTAAAATCCAGGACCCCCAAGGTGGTATTCTCCGAAATGCTACCTGTTCCACGCGCAGGGAGAGCTAGGCAAGCGGAGATACAGGGTCTCAATGCGTGGATGAGAAGGTGGTGTAAGGCAGAGGGTTTCAGCTTTGTCAGGAACTGGGGAACCTTTTGGGATAAGGCAGGCCTGTACAAAAGGGACGGGCTTCATCTTAACCAAAGAGGAACCAGGCTGCTGGCGCTCAACATTAAAAAGGTGGCAGAACAGCTTTTAAACTGATCCTTGGGGGAAAGCCGACAGGAGCTGAGGTGACTTCGGTTCGGAATACAGAGTCCATGGGGATGCAGACACAGAGAGAGTTTTTTCTAAATCAACCACATACAAGCGAGGAGCATAGCAATGTGATAAGTGATAGTGTCTACAAAAGGCTAGAGGGCAAAACACATAAATCCCAGGTTAGGGACAGAGACAGAGTATACAAGTGTCTCTATGCTAATAGTAGAAGCATTCGACCTAAAATGGGGGAGCTGGAGTACAGAGTTTTGAAGGAGGACATTGATATAGTGGGCATCACAGAGACATGGTGGAATGAGGAGAACCAGTGGGATGCTGTTATCCCAGGTTACAGGCTCTACAGGAAGGATAGGACAGGGCGTATTGGGGGTGGGGTGGCCCTCTACATCAAAGAGAGCATAGTGTCACATAAAATAGACAATGCAGGGGGAGCTGATTCCTCTACAGAAGCACTGTGGATATCAATACCAGGGGTGAAGCAAAGTTTAACATTAGGAATATATTATCGTCCCCCTAACCAAAGTGCACAAGAGGATTCTGAGATGGAAAAAGAAATTAGAGAGGCCAACAAAAGCAAAAATGTCGTGGTAATGGGCGATTTTAACTATCCCCACATAAACTGGAAAAATGCATGTTCAGGTCATAGTAAGGAGAGAACATTCCTGGATATGCTAAATGACTGTGGCTTAGAGCAGATGGTTGTAGAACCAACCAGGGGAGATGTGATCCTAGATCTAATTCTATGTGGGACCCAGGACCTGGTGCGGGAAGTCAGTGTTGTTGAGCCGATAGGGAACAGCGACCACAATGCTGTCAGATTCAGTATCTCTGCATGCGAACAAGTGACAACTACTAATGTAGTTACATTTGCCTTCAGAAAGGGAAATTTCTCAAAGATGAGGGGGATAGTGCGCAGGAAGCTGAAAGGGAAAATCAAGAGAGTCAAAAATGTCCAAGGTGCTTGGAGGTTAGTTAAAAACACAGTCTTAAAAGCTCAGCTGGAATGTGTTCCGCAGGTTAGGAAAGGCAGCGCCCAGTCCAAAAGAAAGCCACCATGGTTAACAAGGGAGGTTGAGGTAATTATTAGGAAAAAAAAGATGTCTTTTAGAAAATGGAAGTCCAACTTAACTGATGAAGAATACCAGAGAGAACACAAATGGTGGCAAAAGAGAAGCAAGTTAGCTGTAAGGGAGGCAAAAAAGGATTATGAGGAACGCATGGCTGCGAACATCAAGACTAGCAACAAACAGTTCTTCAAGTACATCAAAAGCAGGAAGCCAGCTAGGGAAGCGGTAGGCCCGTTAGATGATGAAGGAACAAAAGGTGTGCTAAAAGATGACAGGGAGATTGCAGAGAAGCTGAATGAATTCTTTGCATCTGTCTTCACCCAAGAGGAGGTGAGGAAAATTCCTGCACCTGAACCAAGCTTCTTAGGAGGTGAATCCGAGGAACTAGCGAAGTTAGTGGTAGACAAGGAAGAAGTTCTGGCAGCCATTGATAAACTAAATGCTACCAAATCCCCTGGCCCAGATTGCATTCATCCAAGAGTTCTTAAAGAGCTCAAGCATGAAATTGCTGATGTTCTCACATTAATATGCAACTTATCCCTGAAATCAGGCTCCATCCCTGAAGACTGGAAGATGGCCAATGTCACACCAATCTTTAAGAAAGGGTCTAGGGGGGACCCGGGAAATTACAGGCCAGTCAGTTTGACATCTGTTCCTGGTAAATTAGTAGAATCTATCATTAAAGATAAAATTATTAAACATGTAGAAAAGCAAGACCTGCTGAGGAAGAGTCAGCATGGCTTTTGTAGAGGCAAGTCCTGTCTTACAAACTTACTAGAGTTCTTTGAGGGTGTAAACAGACATGTGGATAAGGGGGAACCAGTGGACATTGTCTACTTGGATTTCCAAAAGGCTTTTGACAAAGTTCCTCACCAGAGACTGTTGAGAAAACTCAGCAATGAAGGAATAAGAGGGGAAGTCCTCCTATGGATTAAAAACTGGTTGAGGAACAGGAAACAAAGGGTGGGTATAAATGGGAAGTTCTCACAATGGAGAGATGTAGGGAGTGGTGTCCCCCAAGGATCCGTTTTGGGACCAGTGCTCTTTAACTTATTCATAAATGACCTGGAAGTAGGGGTGGGTAGTGTGGTGGCCAAGTTTGCAGATGATACCAAATTATGTAGGGTGGTAAGAACCACAAATGATTGCGAAGAGCTCCAAGCGGACCTTGATAAATTAGGTGAGTGGGCTAAGAAATGGCAAATGCAGTTCAATGTAGCGAAATGTAAAGTGATGCACGTAGGGGCAAAAAATCCAAACTTCACATACACGCTACAGGGGTCAGTGCTATCAGTCACAGACCAGGAAAGGGATTTGGGCGTCTTAGTTGATAGTTCCATGGGAGTGTCAACTCAATGCATGGCAGCGGTGAAAAAGGCAAACTCTATGCTGGGGATAATTAGGAAAGGAATTGAGAATAAAACTGCAAAGATTGTCATGCCCTTATATAAAGCCGTGGTGCGACCGCACTTGGAGTACTGTGTTCAGTTCTGGTCGCCACATCTCAAAAAGGATATCGAAGAGATAGAAAAAGTGCAGAGAAGGGCAACGAGGATGATTGAAGGATTGGAGCACCTTCCTTATGAGGAGAGGCTGCAGCGTTTGGGACTCTTTAGTTTGGAGAGGAGACGTCTGAGGGGGGATATGATTGAAGTCTATAAAATTATGCATGGGGTAGAAAATGTTGACAGAGAGAAATTTTTCTCTCTTTCTCACAATACTAGAACCAGGGGGCATTCATTGAAAATGCTGGGGGGAAGAATTAGGACTAATAAAAGGAAACACTTCTTCACGCAACGTGTAATTGGTGTTTGGAATATGCTGCCACAGGAGGTGGTGATGGCCACTAACCTGGATAGCTTTAAAAAGGGCTTGGACAGATTTATGGAGGAGAAGTCAATCTATGGCTACCAATCTTGATCCTCCTTGATCTCAGATTGCTAATGCCTTAGCAGACCAGGTGCTCAGGAGCAGCAGCAGCAGAAGGCCATTGCTTTCACATCCTGCATGTGAGCTCCCAAAGGCACCTGGTGGGCCACTGCGAGTAGCAGAATGCTGGACTAGATGGACTCTGGTCTGATCCAGCAGGCTAGTTCTTATGTTCTTATGTTCTTACTACTCAAAAACATTCCCTTATGCAGGGATCTGCCACTGCTGCCCCACTGGGGGTGGGGAGGGCAGAGCTCGCTGGCCTGTAAGGGCCTTTCCAAGGGAGGAAGCAGAGGTATTTGCTGAGGACCAGAGAAGGGAGGCCTTCACTGTATTCAATTGAAAGCCTGCCCTGATTTTCAATCCCGCGGCTTTGGAAGGCACAGTTCCTACTGTTTTTATTATTCTACCTACAGTACTGCACTTTGCACAAGGCCAATGAAGGGGGCCTCTGGCAGCTGAGCAGGAGTGCCTATTCCGCTGGGGATCTTCCAAAACTGCTGCCAGTCAGAGCCCCCGCTTGCAGGATAGCGTTTGCACAGATTCCCCAGGAGGCTGCTGTTCAGGTACCTGTCTCGTGCTGGTGGTTATTCAGCCCCAGGAACTGCAAGTCAGAATCCACGCTGCCGCTCTTTCCACGCAAACTCAGCAGCCCGGGTTTCCCCGACAGCGGAGGCTGGTGAGAAGCCATCATGCCTGCCAAACACAAAGGAGAGGCCACTCGATCACAGTTTCCAGCCACAGATTTTTAATGGGTTCATTAAAAAAGAAGAAGAAGAAGAGGAGGAGGAGGAGGAGGAGGAGGAGGAGGAGGAGGAGTTTGGATTTATATCCCCCCTTTCTCTCCTGCAGGAGACTCAAAGGGGCTGACAATCTCCTTGCCCTTCCCCCCTCACAACAAACACCCTGTGAGGTAGGTGGGGCTGAGAGAGCTCCAAGAAGCTGTGACTAGCCCAAAGGTCACCCAGCCGGCGTGTGTGGGAGTGCACAGGCTAATCTGAATTCCCCAGATAAGCCTCCACAGCTCAGGCGGCAGAGCTGGGAATCAAACCCGGTTCACGGGGTTTGATTTTTCTAAATTCACGGGGCGCAGAAGGGATTAAAGAAAACAAAACACGCTCAGCTTGGTCCTGGGAATTTCACACCCGTTTGTAGAATTTGAAGGAAAGAAAGAGAAGGGATACTTTTGGCACTTGTTCTGCCAAAGGTCCCAAGGATGCAAAGGACCCCCCACCCCCCCCCCCCCCCCCCGGCAACCATTTAGTCAGCTTCCTCCATGTTCATGGGGCAGGATAGTGCAGCCAAGAAGATGCTGGGAAGCTGCTTTGGCCGAGGTGCGCCAGGAGTGACACAGGAGCTGCCCACGAATACCTCCCCCTCCAATTGCGCTTGGCACAAACAGGGCAAGAGGCACACACTGAAACAAAACTTTTTAAATATGCAGAACGAAAGGAAATCAGATACTCCTTTTCTGAAGAGGGCGCTTTGAACAGTCCGCCCAACCGAGCACGCTGTCAGGCGAGCGCCACGATGCGCCACAGGCAGGGAACAAAGCGTGCCGAGGCTTGCCCAGTCTTTCCGAGGGCTGTTTCATTATTCACGGGGCGCAGAAGGGATTAAGGCCGGTTACTTATTAAAGCAAGGGAGCAGTTTTGTTTTAGAAGCCACCGAGTTTCAACGTTATTTCAAAATCTGCTGGCGATTCTAAGCTCTCTAAGAATTCCTTTTTTGTCGGTGAAGAGAAATTTAAGAGGTGACATGGCAGCCATGTTTAGATATCTGAAGGGATGTCATGTGGGTGAGGGAGCACGCTTGTTTTCTGCAGCTCCAGAGACCGGGACCAGGAGTCAGGGGTTTAAGGCTGTGATGCCAAAGGTGGCACTCGGAGCCCTCTCTGTGGGCACACGCACACAGAGGTCATCATGGGGGGGGGGGTGGAAAATCACCCACAAGCACACACACCCCCCTAGGCTGGCCTGGGTCACTGAGCAAGATATGCGGGCACTGCGGTGAGCAGGAAGGACTTGGCTGGCAAGCCTGGTGTCTGTGCTCTGGGTGGCTGCTGCCCAAAGGGGGGGGGGGGTGCAGAGGAGGCAGAGATGCTAGAGAGGCACAGAGCAGTGCGCGTGGGACTTGCTAGGATCCTACAGCAGGCTGGCCCCTGCTCGAGCGGGTGGGGCGGAGGAAGAGGGAGCCAACCGGCTTTTTCTAAACTAAAACCTCAGCATTCAGGTTAAATTGCTGGGTTGGCACTTTGCAATAAATAAGGGGAGTTTGGGTTGCAGTTTGGGCACTCGGTCTCAAAAAGGTTCGCCATCACTGGTTTCAGGTGAAGGAAAAGAGATTCCACCTAAACATCAGGAAGAACTTCCTGACCGTCAGAGCTGTTGGACAGTGGAATGCACTGCCTCGGAAGGTGGTGGAGTCTCCTCCTTTGAAGTTTTTTAAAGAGAGGCTGGATGGCCCTCTGCCAGGAGTGCCTTGACTGTGTGTTCCTGAAAGGCAGGGGGTTGGACTAGATGGCCCTTGGACTTGGGGGGGGGGGGGGCTCTTCCAACTCTGTGATTCTATGTTTCAAATTTAGGATACACAAACTGGCTTCCTGTCAACAACCGTTGCCAAATTTAGGAGTGCCAAGTTCACCACACAATCCTGGAGCCAAACCCCCACCACAATTTTTCTGCTCGCTGGCATCAAAATTTAGACAGGATTAGCCAAGGAGAGACATGATGGCGGCTTAGTGATAGAGAAAGTGCCCTGTTCAATTTCTGACATCTCTGCATGAACATATGAAGTCAGACCTCTGAGATCCCTGACCCCTTCCATCCCAGTTAGAAGGCAGAAGGGATGCGGAGGTACCATGTCACAATACTAGAACCAGGGGGCATACACTGAAAATGCTGCGGGGAAGAATTAGGACTAATAAAAGGAAACACTGATTGGTGTTTGGAATATGCTGCCACAGGAGGTGGTGATGGCCACTAACCTGGATAGCTTTAAAAAGGGCTTGGACAGATTTATGGAGGAGAAGTCGATCTATGGCTACCAGTCTTGATCCTCCTTGATCTGAGATTGCAAATGCCTTAGCAGACCAAGTACTCAGGAGCAGCAGCAGAAGGCCGTTGCTTTCACCTCCTGCACATGAGCTCACAAAGGCACCTGGTGGTCCACTGCGAGTAGCAGAGTGCTGGATTAGATGGACTCTGGTCTGATCCAGCAGGCTCTTTCTTATGTTCTTCTTAATGTGCATTCTAATCAGCCAGGCTAGAACAGAGGAGGACTACTTAGGGCAGGAAAAGAACACCCGAGGAGGAGACAGGACTCCTATGTAGCAGTTCTACACAACGTAGCTCCAACAATCCAACTGGGGTGGGGGCAAATCCAGGGATGAATGCAGCAGGTTTGCACCACTTCGGTAGAACCGGTTGTTAAAATGGTTCTTGTAAACAACCGGTTGTTAAATTATTTGAATCCCACCACTGGCCAAATCCCCCTCCGGAGTGTGCATTCCGCTGGCGCAAGGGGCAAATGGACCAGCAGAGGCGCAACATCCCCGCCTGGTGGGTGCCCCGGGGGCGGGGCCAATCTTGGCCTCCCCTGCTCAGTTGGCCCCCATGTGCCATGTGGAGAAATGTCCTGATTTTTGTGCCATATCTGTTTTCCCTTATGGGGGAGTTCTGGGGGTGGGATGGGGGGCTGTTTTAAATTCTTCAGGCTTCCCGTGCTGCAGGAAAGCCTATCACAGTGGGGGGTGCATAAGAACATAAGAACTAGCCTGCTGGATCAGACCAGAGTCCATCTAGTCCAGCTCTCTGCTACTCGCAGTGGCCCACCAGGTGCCTTTGGGAGCTCACATGCAGGAGGTGAAAGCAATGGCCTTCTGCTGCTGCTGCTGCTTCCGAGCACCTGGTCTGCTAAGGCATTTGCAACCTCAGATCGAGGAGGATCAAGATTGGGAGCCAGAGATCGACTTCTCCTCCATAAATCTGTCCAAGCCCCTTTTAAAGCTATCCAGGTTAGTCCATAGAAAGCAGACCAGATCCAGCTACAGAAGTGGGCAGAATGGAGTGGAAATGCCTGGTGCCCTTTGCAGTACATGTTATAATACCCTCAGCCACAAACAACAAAGACTATAGGATGTTGTGGGTTTCCCGGGTTGTATGGCCGTGTTAGTAGTACAGATGAAGGCGAAATGTCAGGAGAAAATGCTAGTGATTCGTGAAAGCCTTCGACACTACAACAAAGACTATCTTAACACTCAAAGCAAGCAAATCCATATCCCCCCAGAGTTCTATCAGTCAATAATGAAGAAGGCTAAACAGACCTGACAATCCAGATTGTAATTTATTTTATTTTTTAATTTATATATCAGATTTAATATACCGCCCCACTCGCAAAGGGCTCTGGGCAGTGTACAACCAATAAAACAATCCCATTAAAATACCAGTTAAAACGCAATTAACAACCAGCTCCAACCTCCATCTTAAAATCAGATGATGACATAAACAATGGACTCATCGGGCGGGCGGCATAATATGGACACACCCCCAAGGTGGGATATGGGGCGCAGAGGACGGCACCTTCAACGGCCGATCTCCCCAAAGGCCCGGCAGAACAACTCCATCTGACAGGCCCTGAGGAACCGTTCTAGGTCCAGCAGGGCCCGGACAGCTGGGGGTAGAACATAAGAACAAGCCAGCTGGATCAGACCAAAGTCCATCTAGTCCAGCTCTCTGCTACTCGCAGTGGCCCACCAGGTGCCTTTGGGAGCTCACATGTAGGAGGTGAAAGAAATGGCCTTCTGCGGCTGTTGCTCCCGATCACCTGGTCTGTTAAGGCATTTGCAATCTCAGATCAAGGAGGATCAAGATTGGTAGCCACAAATCGACTTCTCCTCCATAAATCTGTCCAAGCCCCTTTTAAAGCTATCCAGGTTAGTGGCCATCACCACCTCCTGTGGCAGCATATTCCAAACACCAATCACATGTTGTGTGAAGAAGTGTTTCCTTTTATTAGTCCTAATTCTTCCCCCCAGCATTTTCAATGAATGTCCCCTGGTTCTAGTATTGTGAGAAAGAGAGAAAAATGTCTCTCTGTCAACATTTTCTACCCCATGCATAATTTTGTAGACTTCAATCATATCCCCCCTCAGCCACCTCCTCTCCAAACTAAAGAGTCCCAAACGCTGCCGCCTCTCCTCATAGGGAAGGCGCTCCAGTCCCTCAATCATCCTTGTTGCCCTTCTCTGCACTTTTTCTATCTCCTCAATATCCTTTTTGAGATGCGGCGACCAGAACTGGACACAGTACTCCAAGTGCGGTCGCGCCACTGCTTTATATAAGGGCATGACAATCTTTGCAGTTTTATTATCAATTCCTTTCCTAATGATCCCCAGCATAGAGTTTGCCTTTTTTACAGCTGCCATGCATTGAGTTGACATTCCCATGGAACTATCAACTAAGATGCCTAAATCCCTTTCTTGGTCTGTGACTGATAGCACTGACCCCTGTAGCGTGTATGTGAAGTTTGGATGTTTTGCCCCTATGTGCATCACTTTACATTTTGCTACATTGAACTGCATTTGCCATTTCTTAGCCCACTCACCTAATTTATCAAGGTCCGCTTGGAGCTCTTCGCAATCCTTTGTGGTTCTCACCACCCTACATAATTTGGTATCATCTGCAAACTTGGCTACCACGCTACCCACCCCTACTTCCAGGTCATTTATGAATAGGTTAAAGAGCACTGGTCCCAAAACGGATCCTTGGGGGACACCACTCCCGACATCTCTCCATTGTGAGAACTTCCCATTTACACCCACTCTTTGTTTCCCGTTTCTCAACCAGTTTTTAATCCATAGCAGGACCTCCCCTCTTATTCCTTCATTGCTGAGTTTTCTCAACAGTCTCTGGTGAGGAACTTTGTCAAAAGCCTTTTGGAAATCCAAGTAGACAATGTCCACCGGTTCACCCCTGTCCACATGCCTGTTTACACCCTCAAAGAACTCTAGTAAGTTTGTAAGACAGGATTTGCCTCTGCAAAAGCCATGCTGACTCTTTCTCAGCAGGTCTTGCTTTTCTACATGTTTTATAATTTTATCTTTAATGATAGATTCTACTAATTTACCAGGAACAGATGTCAGACTGACTGGCCTGTAATTTCCCGGGTCCCCTCGAGATCCTTTCTTAAAGATTAGTGTGACATTGGCCATCTTCCAGTCTTCAGGGATGGAGCCTGATTTCAGGGATAAGTTGCACATTAAAGTGAGAAGATCAGCAATTTCATGCTTGAGCTCTTTAAGAACTCTTGGGTGAATGCAATCTGGGCCAGGGGATTTGGCAATGGCTGCCAGAACTTCTTCCTTGTCTACCACTATCTTCGCTAGTTCCTCGGATTCGCCGTGTTCCACCAGGTTGGGGCAAGGACACTAAAGGCCCTGGCCTGGGTAGAGGCCAACTGTATCATGGAGGGGCCTGGGACCACCAGCAAATTGGCCTCTGCTGAACGCAGAGGTCAAACAGGGACATATGAGGACAGACGGTCCCTAAGATATGAAGGTGAAGCCACTGGGAAAAGCTTGTCTTTTAACCCAGACTACCCCAAGGGGGAAATCACCAAGCAAGTCCAGGGTTAACACACAGAGGCAGACAATGGAAATCGCCTCTGCCTGACTCTTGCCTTGAAACCTCCATGAGAGTCAACAAAAGTTAGCTGCGATTTGATAGCACTGAATGATCATTGTTGTTATTATTTAATACTATTCCTTCTGAAACCTTAAGAAATGTGGGTCTTCTTTCTTCTAAGCAGCAGTGGCGTAGGAGGTTAAGAGCTCGTATATCTAATCTGGAGGAACTGGGTTTGATTCCCAGCTCTGCCGCCTGAGCTGTGGAGGCTTATCTGGGGAATTCAGGTTAGCCTGTGCACTCCCACACACGCCAGCTGGGTGACCTTGGGCTAGTCACAGCTTCTCGGAGCTCTCTCAGCCCCACCTACCTCACAGGGTGTTTGTTGTGAGGGGGGAAGGGCAAAGAGATTGTAAGCCCCTTTGAGTCTCCTACAGGAGAGAAAGGGGGGGTATAAATCCAAACTCCTCTTCTTCTTCTAACTGGCATGAATGAAAATGACAAATAAGTAACAGAAACAAAAAAAGAAAAGGTTCCTTTCGACTCAGAAACCGTGCTGTAGACCAAGAGTCCCTAAGCGTGCTGAGCATGCAGTCCCTTTTGGTATGCTGACAAAGGGTCGTGCCCACTTCTAGGAAAGGCTGCTGGGGGAGGGGGGACTTGCTCCTCGCTTTGGGAAGAGATGCGGTCTGGGTTCAGCTTGTAAAGGGAAGGGAGGGTTTGCCCCCTGCATTGACACAGAGAAAGACTGAAAGTCAGCACCTATCTCAGCAAGCCACAGAGGCGCACAAATGACACTGCTGCTCCCAAAGAGCTCACAGGCTGGATTCCAAACCTGCTGGACTTTTGTTCCACTGTTCCATTTGGACTGACTCCTCCAGAAGGAAGCAGGTGACAGACTGACCGGGGGGGGGGGGTGTTCTACTATAAACCATCATCAGGGTTCGTACCCATCCCAACAATTCACGCAGCAGCAGGTAGAAGAAAAGACAGCATCCAGATCAGGGGGCTTCGTGTTTGGCTTCTGACTGCCTTGGCACCTGTTGGGGCGCAAGCTCCTCTCTTCACCCAGAGTCAGCCAGACACAGGCGGAATTGTAAGATTGCAACTCTTGTTGGACTGTCGAGTTGCCTAAAGAGTCATGCTGGCTTGTGCACAACCAAAACCGCTCCCGGGGCTTCATATACATTTCACACTCTGCCAACTTACCCTGAGAAGGCCTCAGTCTTGGAGAATGGAAGAAATCGTTGGACGGAGAGAGCTGGAAAAGAAGCACGAAGGAGAAGGCGTGAAAACGCAGCGGTCGCCCTCTTGTTTGCCACTAGTGCAAGATAGCTGAAGTTGGAGACTCTTTGACCTCCATATGAACTGTTAAGTCATCAGGAAACAATTCTGACCTGGTTGGAATTCTTACATGTGCTTCTCCGCCTGCCTGTGCCTCGAGAGGATGCTCTGGAGAGATAGCACGTTCATCTCAATAAATATATAAAATGAGCACTATCTACATTCTATTCTCCCCTCTGCTCTGTGAGCTGGCTCCCTGTGTCAACAGAGAGGCCCACTGTGCACAGATCTCCCTCCTGCTCCCTCTCAAAATCGGCTCTACTCTGAGACTCCCCCTTCTCCTTCCAACTCTCACTACTGCGACCAGTTTGCTGATGCCATAAATACCTTTAGCCGATGCGTGTTAATTTGTAACAAACTGAACTCATTGGAATGCACCAAAAATTAATAATTACACGTTTCCTCCATTTACTGCAGGAAACAGTTTCAGACCCTGAGAGAATCACCTGGTCTTACGTTTAGCCACCTGACAAATATAGGGAACAGATAAGAGTTATTCTACAAGGTCCTTTGTGCTTGTTGGAGATGTGAAGTTCGGGGGGGGGGGGGACGACACAAAAATATGTGTAGGGAGGGATGGAGTTTTATTGCCTCTCTCCCAAATGACTTTTCAAATTTTCCCAGGGAAAATTGGTAAATTCTGGGGAGCACTAAAAAAAATGATTCCCCCACTCATAAGAACTAGCCTGCTGGATCAGACCAGAGTCCATCTAGTCCAGCACTCTGCTACTCGCAGTGGCCCACCAGGTGCCTTTGGGAGCTCACGTGCAGGAGGTGAAAGCAATGGCCTTCTGCTGCTGCTGCTCCCGAGCACCTGGTCTGCGAAGGCATTTGCAATCTCAGATCAAGGAGGATCAAGATTGGGAGCCATAGATCGACTTCTCCTCCATAAATCTGTCCAAGCCCCTTTTAAAGCTATCCAGGTTAGTGGCCATCACCACCTCCTGTGGCAGCATATTCCAAACACCAATCACACGTTGTGTGAAGAAGTGTTTCCTTTTATTAGTCCTAATTCTTCCCCTCAGCATTCTCAATGAATGCCCCCTGGTTCTAGTATTGTGAGAAAGAAAGAGAGAAAAATTTCTCTCTCGTCAACATTTTCTACCCCATGCATAATTTTATAGACTTCAATCATATCCCCCCTCAGACGTCTCCTCTCCAAACTAAAGAGTCCCAAACGCTGCAGCCTCTCCTCACAAGGAAGGTGCTCCAGTCCCTCAATCGTCCTCATTGCCCTTCTCTGCACTTTTTCTATCTCTTTGATATCCTTTTTGAGATGTGGCGACCAGAACTGAACACAGTACTCCAAGTGCAGTCGCACCACTGCTTTATATAAGGGCATGACAATCTTTGCAGTTTTATTATCAATTCCTTTCCTAATGATCCCCAGCATAGAGTTTGCCTTTTTCACAGCTGCCATGCATTGAGTTGACATTCCCATGCAACTATCAACTAAGACGCCCAAATCCCTTTCCTGGTCTGTGACTGATGGCACTGACCCTGGGTTTGGATTTTTTGCCCCTATGTGCATCACTTTACATTTTGCTACATTGAACTGCATTAAAACAAGGTATAAAGTTTAACAACATCCATACTGATAAGGTCTATCTATCTGCTGCGGTTATATGAAAACGTTTTATCCAAACAGCACATTTTCTTTCGTTTGCTACAGAACTTGCTTTCTTCTGTCAAACTCTATTTTTCCCTGCCGATCACATGATTGAAATGAAGGGGCACCTGCGCTATTAGCATGGCAGCAGTTTCCAAATCATTTCAACTATTGGGCAGGGTTTTTTTCCTTATTAAAAAGCATGGCACGGTAGCCATTGTCAGCCTAGGCCAGGGGTCTGCAACTTGCGGCTCTCCAATTGGCCATGGTGGCAGGGGCTGATGGGAATTGTAGTCCATGAACATCTGGAGAGCCGCAGGATGCAGACCCCTGGCCTAGGATCTGGCAGACCCAGGTGCCAATCTCCTCTCTGCCATGGAAGCTCACTGGGTGATCTTGGGCCAGTCAGACACGCATTCAGTTTAACCTACTCCACAGGGCTGTTGTGAGAATAGACAACAAGTTGAGTTGCTTTGGGTCACTACTGGGGGGGGGGGGGGAAGTAGGTCATAAATGAAGTAAACCAAACTAGA
>NW_025950450.1:0-14521 GCF_021028975.2 Sphaerodactylus townsendi
TTAGGGGCCAAAGTCCTTTAGGGTTTGTGTAAACATTAAGCCATTGATAAACTGATAGTAAGAAAATTCTGTCAGCAACTTTCATTTGACCCGTCTCTAACCTTACAAAGGTATTCGGTACACCAGGCGGAACCTGTAGAATGGCTCTCAAGTATTTACTTTGGGTTCTCTCTAATGATATTGTTTGCCACTGTTTTTTGTTGTAATGTACACCGTACGTAAGTTGTGTCAGAATCTTTGCTTGGTATAGTTTAATGGCAGCTGGTACATAGTGCCCTCCCTTAGTACGAAAAAACCTTAAGACTGCCCCTGCTGTCCGCTCTGCGTTTCCCATCACCATTTTTATATGCTCCACATTCGAGCCTGTTGACTGAACCACAATCCCCAGGTAGTTGAACTTATCAACTTGTTCGATTTCTTTCCCTCTAACTTTCCAGATCCTCTTTTTAGGTTGATTACCAAAAGCTGTGACCTTGGTTTTGTCAAAGTTAATTGTCAGCTCGTCTTTTTCACAATATGCTGCAAAAGAGTATAATGCTCTTTTGAGACCTACAGGGGTTCTGGCCAAAAGGACCGCATCGTCAGCATATAACAATATGGGGAGATGTCGTGTGGCAAGCTTAGGAGGGTGTGTGTCTGTTTTCCTTAAGTGCTCCACTATACCATTGATATAATAGTTGAACAGGGAGGGAGCTAGAAGACATCCCTGTCTAACGCCTTTGTAAGTTCTTATTAGATCTGTCAGTAGGCCATTTGGGTTACATCTCACTCTCAAAGAGGAGTTGTCATGAAGAGCTCGAATAAGAAAATACAACCTTCTGTCTACGTTGGAGGTCTCTAATTTTTGCCACAATTTTTCCCTAGAGATGAGATCAAATGCTGATTTTAGGTCAATAAAAGCAGCATAAAGTGAAGTGGGTCCTGGGGATGAATATTTTTCGATTAGATGTTGCAAGATCAGGCAGTGTTCTGTAGTAGATCTCCCTTCTCTAAAGCCTGCTTGTTCAATGGCAATAACCTGTTCTTGTTCTAACCATGTTTTTAACTTATCTAATAGGTGTCCTGCATACAGTTTGCTAATAATGTTCAAAAGGCTAATTGGCCTATATTTGGATGGGTCATCTCTATTTCCTTTTTTGAAGATAGGGATAACAATAGCTAGGTTCCAGGCTTTTGGGATTCGTCCTGTTCTATCAATATAGGTAAATAGTGCAGCTAGGCACTGTGCCCACCAATCTATGTTTTCCTTTAATATTTCTGGAGAGATACCATCAGAGCCAGGGGCTTTTCCCCATTTCAGATGTCTTATATGGGCCTTAATTTCCTGAGGGCAGACATCCGGCCATATCTGAACCTTGTCTAGAAACTCCGATGGAAGGGGTGTAATCTCATAGTCATCATATAAATCTTGGAAAAAGCTGGCCCATCTGTCAGGGGGAATACATGAATCCATTAGGGACTTAGTTTGTTGTCCCTGACATGAAATTAGTTTCCAAAACAATGATTGGTTTCTTTGTCTGGCTGCATAGATCAGTTCTTCCCATGATTTTTTGGTGGCCTGTTTTTTCTTCTCTTTAATAGTTTGTTTATAGAGAATTTTTTGTTCCTTTAGGATAATGTAGGCCTCACCCGAATTTTCTACAGGGGCTGAACGAAAGGAGATGTAAGCTGAGTTTAGCCTTATTTTGGCCTGTTGGCAATCCTTATCAAACCAGCATTTGTTAAATCTGTACTTTTCCCTTTGGTGTCGGGTGGTGTCTTGTGTCTTCCATAGTCTTTCTGTAAGTTGTCTAATCATATTCTCATAACTGGCTAATGGGTCTTGTTCATTGCCAGAGAGAGTATATGAGTCCACACACCTTTTCAGCATTTCTTTAGATAACACTGCTTTGATCTCTTGGTTTAAATTTCCTGACCATCTAACCCTTTTGCCTAGATATTCTAACTGAGAAAGATGTCTTTGAATTGGATTGTTTCTATTTGATGTAAAAGAAACTTGTAGTTGAAGGGGCAGATGATCTCCCTCGACACATGGGAGGACCTGGAATTTTTGAATTTTTGTCAGTAAGGAACTGCACACAAGCATATAGTCTATTGTGCTTCCTCTGTTGCCTGCGACAAATGTCAGTTGGCCAGGATAATCTCCAGGACAGAAACCATTCAAAATGTGTAGGCCTCTCCTGTGAGTAAGATTTTTTAGACATAAGCCAGCATAGTTGGCAGAGTGATCTTTGAATTGCCGTACGTAGTACGTGGTATCTGTCCCACCTTCCAATGTCCCCAGCAATGTTTTAAACTTGTTTGCCAGAAAGTCATCGTTTGGTCCTAATCGGGCATTGAAGTCCCCTGTTATTAATATTTGTGCTTCAGGGTGATTCATCATCAAAGATGTGATATAATGATCCAGCCGTGACCATTTTTCCGTCACAACGGCTTTTTGGTGTTCTGGTGGTAAGTAAACATTCACAATGATTAAGCTAGACTTTTCAGATGTCATGTACAAGGCCATGGCCAGATGTAAAAGTGGGGGTTTCATTTTACAGTGAACATTTAGGGCTGTGGAGACTAGAATACTTAGTCCGCCCTTTAATCTCCCCGGACCTTTTCCTGGGTTTGCTTCTAAATTAAAACTATAATATCCATCCAGTTCTACAGGAATATCTGTCCATGTCTCTTGTAAAATAATAATTCCATAGTCATGTTGGAAGAATGGGACATCTTGATAGGTATATAGACAACGGTTACACCCTGCCACATTCCATGAGATGATTTCAAGGGGTGAGTCTCTTAGTCAGTCTGATGTAATTTGGTTCAGCTTTCCCAGATGGTCCAGGTAAATACAGCCATTATTTCCTTGAGTTCTGTTTTCTCTGAGCTCCATTTTCTCTGGTGAGAGGCCTCTGTGATCTAACTCCTTTATAGGTTCCTTAGCTGTGTTTTGGGCTAACTCAGCCAGCTCCTGGGCCCATGTTTTCCCATCCCTTTCACCATGTAGTTCATAGAATAGGGCTCTGGAGAGGTGTGAGTCCACCTCTATTTCGCAAGATAGCTTGTCATTCTGCACTTCATGTAGAGTCTGTGCGGCCTCATCCAAAGCATTTGGCCTCATCCAAAGCATGGATGTGGTTCTGGGTTGGTTGAGGCTTTGTTACTCGAAGGATCTCTTAGGGCCTGTGTAGGCTGCAGAGTCTCATTTTGGCCATTTTTGCTCCTAATTAGATCACACTTCAATATTTCCAATCTCTTTATAATTTCCAACTGCTCTTGTTCAGGAAGAGCTAAGAAAGACTCCTTGAGATCTTTTTCCAGGGTCTGGTTTTGTATTTCTTCTTCTTGCTCTGTTTCATTTCCCAAGTTCTGTTGCTCCTGTTTTGCATCACCTTTATCTATGTTCTTTACGAGGTAAGATTTGGCACTGGGTGGATGACTGCCATGATAAAGGTGTTTACCTCTCGAGATTAGGGGAGATACAATGTCGTTTTTAAACACACGGGTTGGAAAGATGCCTTTTGCTGCTAATTTTGATCTCAAGCGCAGTAACATAAGAGGAATGCGATCTGATTGAAAACCTAAGATGACTCGTGTTGGACAATTTCCAGAGTTCAGTATTTCCACTGATTGAAGGTCTAGGTTTTTCGCTTCACTCTTTAGTAAATTGTGTAGGTGCCTTTTAGCAAGCTGCCTGGTGTTCCAGACTGGGATTGTTCCTCTATAATTGAAAACTGTCAAGCAGACTTTATTAGAAGCAAGCACCAGGCGAAAAGGGTTTCCTATTTTGTGGAATAAGGCTCCTTTAAGGATGCTTTTACAAGGGCTGCTTCACAAACTGGCAGCCTTTTCTCTTCCTGCTCCTTAATGATGGAATCCATTTTGCAGTTTAGCATCCTTATCTCCTCATAGATATGTTCAACTGTCGCAGCAGTGAGTTTCAATATATTGGAACATGCTACCTGGTCTAGCAGCTCTGGAGCTTTCGAGACAATTTCTTTTCCTTCTGTAGAGTTTTCAAACTCTTCCGTATTATTTATGTTTTCACAAACTCGGCTTGCCTCCTTATCATCCACTCTTTCATCTTCAGTTACAGTTAGAGCCGAGAAGCGGTTTACAGTAGGAACTTGAATGTTATAAAAGTCAGCAATTTTAAGCTGTTTGGCTGTTGGGGGAGTATTTTCCTCTGCGTCTCTCTGGCGCTTCCTACGCCCCATATTCAGCCACTTTCCCTTCTTATCTGCTGCAATTCGTATCTGGGAAGTTGATTAGTTTGTCTATAGGCTTTAACAGCTTTGAGTTAAAATCTATTACAAAGATTATTAAAAGTTATTAAAAAAGTTTATCTGGCCTTGGACGGAGCTCATCACTTAAACAGCTTCTCATTTCAAACCGGAACCGGAACCTCCCGTCAACTGTGGCTAGCTCAAGGTCACCCAGCTGGCATGTGTTGAAATGCACAAGCTAATCTAGTTCACCAAATAAGCCTCTACAGCTCAAGTGGCAGAGCGGGGAATCAAACTCAGTTCCCCAGCTTAGAGTGCACCTGCTCTTCACCACTCCCCTTTGCTGGAGATAGGTTGACCCATGAACCAGGGGGCATTCATTGAAAATGCTGGGGGGAAGAATTAGGACTAATAAAAGGAAACACTTCTTCACGCAACGTGTGATTGGTGTTTGGAATATGCTACCACAGGAGGTGGTTATGGCCACTAACCTGGATAGCTTTAAAAAGGGCTTGGACAGATTTATGGAGGAGAAGTCAATCTATGGCTACCAATCTTGATCCTCCTTGATCTCAGATTGCAAATGCCTTAGCAGACCAGGTGCTCAGGAGCAGCAGCAGCAGAAGGCCATTGCTTTCACATCCTGCATGTGAGCTCCCAAAGGCACCTGGTGAGCCATTGCGAGTAGCAGAATGCTGGACTAGATGGACTCTGGTCTGATCCAGCAGGCTATTTCTTATGTTCATGAGAGGCTTGCCAATTGCTCTGGGCCATCTTGTCCAGGTGGGTGATTCCCCACGGTCAAAAAATTGCGTGATACTCACGGTAAAAGTCCCGGTTTGGGCGAGGAGTCCCCTCAGCTTTAGTGTTCAACTTGGCTCCATCCCGGCCCTGGCGCGCACTCTCCCCCAGCAAGGAGGTGCATTTTTTTTGAAAAACGTGGGCCGAGGCCGCATTGGTGGGGAGGCAGCAGAAAAACAATACGGCTTATTTTTCCCGCCCTAGGAGGCACGCACCAATTAGAGCGCAGTGGGCTCGTTTTTTGTGTATGTGTGCTGTTCGTGGCTTCGTAGGCATGAACCTGCAAAGAGGAGAGCTAGCGCAGAGTGTGTGTATCAACAAAGCTGCCCAGCCAGAAAATTAAATAACAGAACTTCCTATGTTTCTAGGAAGCTGCGCAACCAGAGATTTGAAAAAAAAAACCTTCCTCAAGCAGGGGAGGGGAGGGACCACGTTCCTGCCCCAACACAAAAGCCAATTGGAAAGAGCCGCAGAGCAGATCGTGGGCTCGTGGAAATAGTTACAGTTTTTGATCCTGGGATTAACTTTGACACCCCCCCCCCAACAGTCGCACGCTGTGGTGGGGAGGCAGAGACCAGGATGAAAAGGTGCTGTATCTTATGGAACTGGGGGGGGGGGGTATTTTCCCCGTGGGGATTCGCCCAGAGGCTCAGCTGCAGCTCACACAATGGGGTGGCCAGGTGACACTGGGACAGAGTGCTCCACAACACACCCAAGGGAAGACTGCACATCAAAGGCACCTGAATAGAATAGTCTCATAGATCACCTTTATGTTTGTGTGTGTGTGTTTTGAATTTCTTAATAACCTCATGTTACTAAATCCTGGTATACATGTAACCTCTAACTGTGGGTTCTGTGGGGCAGAACTTAGAATGAGTTTGCAACAACACATTTTAAAAACAAAATGGGTTTACTTTCTTAACAAATAACATCAACATTTAACATCACACTTCAAGGTCCTGTTCAGGTTGCATTTTCAAGTCCTTATATTTACAGTCTACTGATACTGCCAAGTCCAATTCTTCTTTGCAAGCGGGTTGGCTCCTGAAGGCTCCAAGGTCTTGATGAACAGGATTCAACACGGTGAAGGTTTCCAGGAGAACTCTCACCCATTACAAACATCAAAAACCCTGAAACAATAAACTCCTACATTTACAACATAGCAAAAATAAACAACTACCTTCCCAGCAGTTCCCAACAACATTGCAGTTACCTGAACAAGGTGTTAAGGGCTTATAGAAATCAAGGTCCGAGTCTGGTAGCCTTGTCTCCCCCAAACTACATGAGCTCTGCAGCCTCCTGCTGCTTTGAGTCTCCACCCCTTACTGGGTCAACCCATTCTGAGCATGGGGGTTACATACACACATAAATCTTTAATCTTTAAGCTAAAGGCATGCAAGGTATATCTTATAATAAGGCCTGCTTTCAATTTCCTGAGCCAACTTGGCGTGGTGCTGCTGGGTCCTGATGCAAGCTGGCTTCTTCAACGTTTTGCCCAAAAGTTTATTCAAAGGACCAGCTGACAGACACACTCAGTATTCTGCCCCAGCGTCTTGTATTCAGGATGCTTAAACTCTATAAGAACAAGCCAGCTGGATCAGACCAGAGTCCATCTAGTCCAGCATTCTGCTACTCGCAGTGGCCCACCAGGTGCCTTTGGGAGCTCACAGGCAGGATGTGAAAGCAATGGCCTTCTGCGGCTGCTGCTGCTGCTCCTGAGCACCTGGTCTGCTAAGGCATTTGCAATCTGCAATTTGCAAAGGAGGATCAAGATTGGTAGCCAAAGATCGACTTCTCCTCCATAAATCTATCCAAACCCCTTTTAAAACTATCCAGGTTAGTGGCCATCACCACCTCCATATTCCAAACACCAATCATGTATTGCGTGAAGAAGTGTTTCCTTTTATTAGTCCTAATTCTTCCCCCCAGCATTTTCAATGGATGCCCCCTGGTTCTAGTATTGTGAGAAAGAGGGAAAAATTTCTCTCTGTCAACATTTTCTATCCCATGCATAATTTTATAGACTTCAATCATATCCCCCCTCAGACGTCTCCTCTCCAAACTAAAGAGTCCCAAATGCTGCAGCCTCTCCTCATAAGGAGGGTGCTCCAGTCCCTCAACCATCCTCGTTGCCCTTCTCTGCACTTTTTCTATCTCTTCGATATCCTTTTTGAGATGTGGCGACCAGAACTGAACACAGCACTCCAAGTGCGGTCGCACCACGGCTTTATATAAGGGCATGACAATCCTTGCAGTTTTATTATCAGTTCCTTTCCTAATGACCCCCAGCATAGAGTTTGCCTTTTTCACAGCTGCCATGCATTGAGTTGACATTCCCATGGAACTATCAACTAAAACGCCCGAATCCCTTTCCTGGTCTGTGACTGATAGCACTGACCCCTGTAGCGTGTATGTGAAGTTTGGATTTTTTTTGCCCCTATGTGCATCACTTTGCATTTTGCTACACTGAACTGCATTTGCCATTTCTTAGCCCACTCACCTAATTCATCAAGGTCCCCTTGGAGCTCTTCGCAATCCTTTGCGGTTCTCACCACCCTACATAATTTGGTATCATCTGCAAACTTGGCCACCACGCTACCCACCCCTACTTCCAGGTCATTGATGAATAGGTTAAAGAGCACTGGTCCCAAAATGGATCCTTGGGGGACACCACTCCCTACATCTCTCCATTGTGAGAACTTCCCATTTACACCCACTCTTTGCTTCCTGTTTCTTAACCAGTTTTTAATCCAAAGATGACTTCTCCTCTTATTCCTTCATTGCTGAGTTTTCTCTACCTGACAATTGCATTCAATAAAGCAAGAAATGTTCCTATTCTGGATATCAGAATAGGATATCTTTCTCATCCACCATAGATTGATCTCTCCTTCATGAAACCGTCTAATCCCCTTCTAAAGGCATCTACATTTGTGGCCCTCACTACACCCACTGGCAATGAGTTCCACATTAAGTACTTGTTGAGTGAAGAAGTGTTATCTTTTGTCTGTCCTGAACATATTTCGAAACAACTTCGGGGGATGCCCCCAAATTCTGATCTATGATGACAAAATCCTTCTCAATCGCAGCAAATGTCAGAACAAGCATTTGAATCCGGAGTGGGGAGACAGGCTAGCTATGCAGGGATGTCGGTATAGATTTTGCATGGGGGAGGGGTTCAGGGGGGCACGCCCCATCCACCCCTGGGGGCGTGGCCACACCTCCACAAGCCTCAGTGCTTATAAAAGCAGGGGCGGCAGACTCCCATCCCCCCCACCAGCTGGTCCCTTCTGCCCTCCACTCTGGGCAGAGGTGTACCTAGGGAAAATGGAGCCTTGTGCAAAATCTGAGTTTTGCGCCCCCCCCCCCCCGGGCGGCCACTGTGATGCTGGAACCCACCCCGAAACAGCATCACTTTCAATGGTGTTTAAACTAGGGAGCCCAGATTCTCCTTTTAAATCCACCTTAAAGGGAGAATCTGGGGTCCCCAGTTAAAACAACATTGAAAGTGATGCTGTTTTGGGGTAGATTCTCCCCTATGCAATGCACATCATTTAGCTCATGACATTCCAGAGTCCCATGCAGCTTCTTTCTGTGATGGTATTTGAAGAACTATTGGCAGGCTGAGGAGATTAGAAAAGTGGTCTTAGAACTAATCCTGGTATTGTTACCGTGCTGCCTGGGTAACTTTTACTCTCCCAGATCAACCAGCTCTCAGCAGCGCAGAGGAACAGAAACAGGACCCAACGCAGCAAGAATAGTGAAAAATAAAAATGAGTTTATGGAGATGCTGACCTACGTGTCAGCACCTCCGCACCACGGCAACTGCAGCTGCCTAGCAGCTTTACAATAACTTTTATACACTTTCTCCCACCCGGGAGTCCAGGGGAATACAGGACAGCCTCCAACCATTCATGTACAGATACACAGCAACCAATTAGATTCCGTAGGGCAGTCCCTTCTTGAATTTCGCGGCAGAAGCAGGGCGAGGCGATGACGTAGGCACAGGATGTAGTCGACCCACGTGGTCAGCGCAAGAACGAGACGAGACGCGGAGATAACATCTGGTGGAGATCGCCAGCAGCGGGAGCGCGGAGGTCCGTGTTTCTAGCGAGTCTCCCGCGTGCTGGTTCCTGGCACCTTTGTGTGATTCCTAACGGGGGCAGTGTAGAGAGGAGGAGCGGAGGGAGTTCCGTGAGAGCGGGAGGTTGGGAGATGTCATGTGATGCATGATCTCACCTACAACTCACGATCTGCGGAGAGGGGCGTAAGCGTCTGAGCCTAATCCTCACCTGGGGAGCAAGACCATTGTCCCTGCATGCAGTGAAAGCTGAGCCAGACAGTTCACGACCCGTGACTCCCTTGGGGATAAAGGGAGGTGGGAGTGCGATGCGACCAGAAGGCATTAGGAGCGTAGGTGTTCCAAGCTGACTCGGCCACGGTGCTACTGGGTCAGCGGTGCAACTACTACATCTCCTCCTCACTTTTACATTTTAGAAGGGGAGGCCGAAATGCTAAGGGGTGATTTAGGGGGACGTTTGTCTCCTCTGTATTTTGAGTCGAGTTAGCCCAGTTGCTTATTACAACAGTAGAACTTAGTTTCTTGAGGCAGAGGAAAGTCGAAGGGCTTCTTACACACGTTACAAGCAATATTAGATACACATTAGGCAGAAACAAGACCCAACGATGAGGAACTACAGTCAAAGTAGTGCAGAGCTGTATGATGGCTTACTCAACCATCCTCCCGGCAGCCAGCTCCAGAGGGCTGACCACCAATTGGGCAATACATGTACTTTGGAGCTGGATACAACCTTTTTGCAATTCCAGCACTTTCATATGAATCAATTGGGAGTTATCAGAGAGATTAAAACAACACATATTATGTACATTCTCACAACCTTGGTGATGTAATAGCCAATAGAAGTAATCAATGGCGACACGATTGTCTAGAATTAAGCAGACGAAGTTCCTGTTGCTTTCCGGAGGCTAGGGCATCCCAAGAGCGGTGGAGAATAGAGGTGATGGACTTCGCATAGGGGCCTGGAGCCAACCCGGTAATAGTCTCTGCTTGTTAGTAAGAAGCGAGTCAGGGGACTCCCACTAGGGAAGTTGCTTGAGGGAGACGAACTCCAGCTTGAGGAGGAGAGGGCAACCCGCATCATCCCGGCAAAGAGGGGGTGGGGGGGCAGAGTGGAGAAGCTGGCGGCGCCCGGAGCTCCCTGAGGTGGAGCCTGAGGCAGGACTGATGGTGTGAGAGGCGACTAAGGCAACAGAGAGTCCCGGCAGAGAGCCGAGCAGGGATGTAGCTGAAAGTTCTCTCCCCATAAGTCCAGAACCAACCCTTAGAACAAGATGTTTCCCATTACACGGGGAGAATATCCTCACAATGCGCGTGCAGTTCCAGTTGGCCGAACCGGTGAATGGGCCCGAGGTGAGTTCCTCAATCCTCGTCCAGCGCCCGGAGATGCAGGCGCAGGTGTTGGACTTCGTGATTAGCTTGACAGTCTTGGTGACAAGGGAGAGAGCGCCCGGCCGGGAGGAGTTTTGGGCGACGGAGTCCCCAGTCCAGGCGCTCATAGAGTACTTGGTGGCTTATTCCTTAAAGGGCTTAAGCCAGACTCCAGCTAGGAAGTCTCAGGGCTTTGCAAGCGGGGGGGGGAGCAGGCAGGAGCTTAGCGAGCTCCCGACTCCCTAGAGTACAGCCCAGGCAGAAAGATGAGGCGTTGGCAGCGGCAGCAAGAGCACTCCCAGATGTTGGTCTGGTAGAAAGCTCGTCAGGGGGTGGCCGAGTGCCATCGACAGGAGGCAACAGAGCAGGCAAAGGATGGTGGCCTTGAGTTACTTGGCGGTGATGATCGCTTGAGAGCTGACACAGAGGTTCACCGGGTGTCGGGGGGTGGCCTTGCTGGCGCCCAGCAGCTCTTGAGCTTGGCTGGCGGTTGATTTGATGTTTCCCCAGGTCATCCGGGTTGCTTGGAACCGTCTGGAAATCGGCGTCAGCGTTCCCGTTGAGGCCGCTGGGTGGGATCCCTTCAGAGAGATGTGTTCCATCTCTGGGATGGGGTTGGTTTCCTCCTGGCGCCATTCCATGGGCTGGCCCGATCATGGCGAAGTCGGAATCCACAGGAGCCTGTAGGAATAAGGACTGAAACACACCCCCTTCCCCAGGTTATGGGAGGGGGCCAGGTCCATATCAGGCTCAGTTCGTGAATTGGCGGGAGATCAAGATCGAGTTTTTTATTCGAGTTAGAGTTTAATGTGTAAGGCTATTTTGCAGACTGCGTGCTTGGTTGAAAGGTTGCTTTTAATGCAATTCTACTGCTGAGGCCACATATCCCTCTTTCTTAAAATTATATGACAGGGGAGGAGGGCAGGGGGTGGGCGGACCCACAGGGAATTATGGGTATACATGCTTAATCAGTGATACGAAAGGGGCTTTTGGAGCTCTTTGGGGGGGGATAGGTGCTTCAGGGGAACAAGGCATTCCAGGCGGTTGAAGGCAGAGGGACTCCCACATGCAGAGGGGGGGTTTTCCTTGTAAAGGAAATGTACTTACCGTGACCTTGGTGGCCAACGCAGGGAGGCTGGATGGTGCTAAAATTTTGTGATCGAATTATCTTGGGGAAATGCCGCCCTTGAAACCACTCCCTTAAAGAGGCGGTTTAAATAGCGTCTTAGAAGTGATGATGGTGCTATAGTACCACTGACCACTGGAGGCGCCTAAACTGGTTTGTGGGTGGTGGTGCGGCAGCCCTCCTTTTTAAACTGGGAGCCTGTCCCTGCTTGGTGCCTGCGGTATCAGGGCGAACCCCAGATTTTTAATCCAGGAGAGACCCAGTCAGCCAGGTGGCCCTCCACGCCTCTACTGGTTGAAAGATAGAGGGGAAAAGGGAGAGAGAGAAAAGGGGGTAGTTTCCCTTGCGGAAGTTCGAGGGAACTAATTCGGAGGTACAATCGGGATTAGTGATCTGCGTGATGGATTTATCCATCCCAGACTAAGGTCGGTTTGACCTGGCTCATGGGGTCTCTTCCCCAGAGATTAACATGGATGTCCAAGATGATGCAAATTACCGTGAGCTGTCGCTCCAGTCCTGGGCTGTGGACCGTGTGGTGGATGCTCCCGATCGCGGTTTGTTTCCTCCCCACCCCCCAGATGTGCGGGCAAGCCTCGGTCGGCCACTGGTCAGGCCACTTTCGGCTGTCCTGATGACAGTCACATCAGCCCGGTGTCTACCAGGCCCTTAAACATGCATCCCTCTATAGCTTGAGCTCCAGGTGCAGTGGAGCTTCCGATGAGTGTTTCCACTGCAGCGATAGGTAGTGCCCCAGCTTCTGCGCCATGTTGGCTGCCGGGGCTTGTGCGCCTTTATTGGGTCGTGGCAGCGGGCAGCGCTTATGGGGCAGGAGGGATCAGCTGTGCGCAGCTGGTTCCAGTGGGCAACTCCCTAGGGATGTTAGTCCAGATCTGGAGATGGATGGGTCCCTAGTGCGTGGAGTGGAATTACTCCGGGAATGATGAACACTCCCTGCTCAGCGGCGGAGGCCTTAGGCAGCACCTGTGTGGTCCCAGTAGGGATAGAATTGCATACATACTGGGTTGGGGCGACCACTGCAAAGGGACCTCGTGGGGGAACTTGAAGGAGATGGGCTGGGTGCACGTGAGCGAGATGCCGCGAGGGAGTGGGGCGGTTTGGGCGTGGAGCCTTGGTGTCTAGGTCTGTTCTAATATTCTCCCTCCCTTGGTCCCTGGGCTGGGGAGACGCATGGTATGTGAGAGTTTTGTGGGCAGTGGCCTTCTCCAATGGAAACCTCTCTGGCATGCGTGGGCACTTTTGGGTCTTGGGCGGCCTTCTCACCTCTTGGGGGAAGACCCTCCTCCATCGGGGTTATAGAGCCCCACCGGGCTACCACCATTCCCTTGAGGAAGTGTCCGGGTCTACCTGTAGTTAAAGCAATCATCCCACAGGGCTGTCCCCTGGTGGTGGAGAGTGCAGCGGCGAGGAGGCTAACTTGGTGGGTGGAAGATCCGATGTCCTAGCAGAGCCTTAAGCATGTCTGACCAGTTCAGGGTGCTACTTGCCCAGGCCCGTGATTACTCTCACCGGCACTCCGTGGAAGCGTTCTCCTTAGCTTGGTAGCATGAGGAGCTAGTTTGGAGCCTCTTAGCGCTATCTACCACCTACCTCTTGAGCGCTTCCCTGGAGCCTGTTCTAGGCTTCGGCATAGGGCTCTTGGGGCTTTTAGAGTATGGCGGAGAAGCTCTGTGTGAGCTGGCCAGAATTGGGGACCTTGACAAGCATGCTTAAAAGCGCACTCAGAGGCGACCGTGGGGTGGCCTCAGGCAGGAACTATCTGATTGTTGGGGTTACTAGAGGCATGAGAGCCATTAAAGAAGCTGTGCTTGGTGTAGAAGCGCCCGCCCGGAGGCTGGCTCACCCTGCTAAAGCATTGCTGAAAGCGGAACTTCAGCTCTCCCAGATCACAAATTGTACGGAGACTCCAGGAGCATGCGGAAGGTGGTCTTCCAGTCGTCCGGAACCATTAAGTGATTCCCTACATGATTACCTCTAGCTTATTACCTCTCACGTAGGGGCTAGTGATTCCCTCACGTCCCACTTGTATGGCTTTGCGGAGCTCAGTGAGGATATTATAGCTTAAGGGGCGGTATTTCGACAACCCGGCGAACATTACCATCCTCCCCCTCGGTATCTGTGGAAATGGGCCGGGGCACAATGTCTGAGAATATCGGCATACGTCTTCCGTCAGGGTTTCTTTCTTTTGCAGATGCGTGGCTAATAAGCTCTGCGAGAAGGTTCCTGAAACCAACCATTACATGGCGCTTGTGGAGGAGTCTGGAGTAGCTTAGGAAAATGAAGGCCGAACAAGGGGAAGCTGAGCCGCAGGAGAATTTAGAGAGGTGAGGAGGAGCGAGGGGGGGCAGAGAAGGAGGGACAAATCCAATTTAGTGGATAGAGAAAATTCCGGGGTTGAGGTAGAGGGTGAAAGATCGAAAGGAGGGAGGCCATTACAGCAAGGGAGTATAGG
Organism: Sphaerodactylus townsendi; assembly: GCF_021028975.2. Classification (NCBI taxonomy): domain Eukaryota; kingdom Metazoa; phylum Chordata; class Lepidosauria; order Squamata; family Sphaerodactylidae; genus Sphaerodactylus; species Sphaerodactylus townsendi. Next base: position 14,058 of record NW_025950450.1, read on the forward strand.
TCTGCAGGCCCCAGTGGCGACATAGCGTGTCTCCACGTCAGTAGCAGTGACACTTCGGCGTGCAGAGGAGCTCTATGCGAAGAAGTGCGCCCGATGTTTTCCCAGTCCCTTAAGATTCAATGTCCCCCCCCCTCTGGGTACCATGGACGTGAGCTTCCAGTGATCTCCTCAACCAATTTGCTTAGCTCCCCTCTCTTCACAGGAGACCCTGCAGCATTTACATGCGCTTTCAGTTAGTTGCAGTGCTTGTCATAAGCCCCCTGCTTTTACAAGCTCCCATACTCACCGGTGTTCCGTCCAGGGCCGAGAGGAGTGTCGGGGCCCGGAAGTCTCTGAATGCGCCTTGATCCAGAGGACAGAAGGCGATACCCGAAGCGGTGGTCCCCTGGATGCGCCCCGATCCCAGCCGGACACCCGGTACCGTGGCCCTTTCCCAGAGGCGGCCGGTGAGCAGGGTGGAGGTT